>NC_057812.1:734221011-734226203 GCF_018294505.1 Triticum aestivum
GAGATCGGCTTCAAGAGACAAACATGCAGCATTCGTCTTATTTATAGCACCTGGTTTTGTAATCATCTGGATTTTGACACTTAATTAACGAATATACCAATGTAGTGTCGTAAGCACATATCAAGTATCAAGAAGATGTGGCACTATAATTAAAGATGAGAGAGATGCCAGTGATATCATACTACGATACAATATATCAATGACAGAATGAGGAAATTTAGTGACAAATAAATCATGTATATAATTTTATATTTAGATAAATAAGATACTCCCTCCGTTCTTAAATATAAGTCCTTTTGGAGACTTCAATATGGACTATATACAGAGAAAAATGAGTGAATCTACACTCTAGAATATGTCTATATACATCCATATGTAGTCCATAGTGGAATCTCTAAAAGAAGTTATATTTAGAAACGGAGGGAGTAGCTCCATAATACTAGACTATAATTTTAGCAGTAACTGAAGTGATATCATCCATATATTAGTCCATCACATTACCAACTATTAGAGGCCTTAGAGCATCTCTAACCCTTCTCCTAAAACTTAATGCTCCAAAACTTTCTCTCAAACCGTAAGTCCTCAAATTTGAAGAGTTGAAAACTAGGCGCACCTAGTCCTTTATGTCCCTATTTTTTTGGTTTTGCTATTTCAGTTATCCTCATTCATACGAATTCCATTTCAACTTATATTTTCTCAACATATTAACTCGACACCTGTGAATTTCAATGCACACCTCCCAACAATATTTCAAATTAAACTTGTAAGTGACGTCAAGTTTGAGTAGTTGTTCTGGTGCACACCATACATATGTGTGACATGCATGCATGTCTGATCACATGCAACCGCACTAGCTAAATAAAAATGAATGCACAATAGATAAAAGTATAGAGTGTGGGTAGCCGGTCGGTGAGAGCGGCATGATTGACTCAGTTAGTTGACTAAATAATCAACCATGTACAGAAAGACAACCTACCCGATAACAGGGGATGGGTAATAAGCATTATATCCATCACCCACCATAGACATATAATCGCTGCTTTCCACGACACGGTATGCTATGTTAAGTTTTTGTTTTGATGGGATATGCTTTGTTAAGCTAATCACACACCAATCATGTATCCCATAATCCATCGAGAAAACGCTTAGTAAATACTCTTGAGATTAAATTACATGATACACAGATTAAAAGGATGACCAGTTGAGTCAAAAGCTCTTGCTTGTGTCTCCATATGCTTCCATCTTAGGGACCGACGCCGGAAAAGATGAATGAAAAGAGGTTGATTGATTGGCAGAGACAATTAAGATTAAATTAAGTACATATATATTTACTTAAGAAGCTCTACATACTAACTCTGTCGATCACTTTAGGGAGCTGGCCTGTATACAATGACGTCCCATACCGCCTGCCTCCCACTACTATCGCTCCACCTTCGACCCAATAGCAACAGGCTAAACATGCCACCTTTGGCAAAGCCACCATGCATCACCTACCGTTAGCAGGCATGACTTGACGTCACGACATAAGGCGTCGTGCGTAGCATTCGCCCGTAGCACATCCACTGACGGCTTCACGTGCCGGCGATAGGCACTGTCCCACAACTCCGAAAGAGGCTCATGTGTCACCTGCCGAGCCGCATCAAACTCGATATGTTGATGGAAGGGGCATTCCATACCGCCACCAGCCTCAGAAGGCCGTCACCACCTCGAGATCCAGACTCTGAGTCACCCACATGACACTGAGTCTGCTGCGGTTGATGAAGAGGGGCTGCCACCCCGATTTCGGGCACTATAGGGAGCACCCACAGTCACGCCAGTCACTGTCGCCCCATATAACGGCAATCGTTGGTGGTAGCTCCAGCCGCCACTCGCATGCTGTGACGAGCCCCGACATGGGATCACAAGATCTGCTGCCACTGGCACTGCCACAAAGACCAACCACCTAGCCATCATACCCGGTGGAGACGCCGCCATCACCATGGCCGGATCCAAGCCAACCATCGTCGTCGCCACCGCCAAGACCGGATCCTGGCTGGACGCCGCTACCGCCACTGCCACTGACCACGCCCAGCCCCTCCTCCATCCTCTAGGCACGGCCAGCCGGTCGCCAGCCATACCCAGCGGAGCTCCACCCACGCCACAAAGCACAACCACCGGGAGCCACCGCGCGTCGTGCCCTGGATCAGCATGATGCCATTGCTAAAGTCGTCGTCTATTGGAGATGCGGTACGACCCGAGGCGGTACGCGGCTCTCCTCATCTATTGGAGACGCTCTTAGTTTTTTCCCTCTTCTATGCATATGCAAGGGGAAGAAACTAATTGTGCAAAATAACAAGTGTTTTCACTCATTAAGATATTATCTCTTTCCCGAACAATGAAATAAGATAAGATGGTGATGGTTAAATATTTGATTTCATTTTTCCTTCCATTTCAGCTCTTTTCTTCGATCCCCATGCACTCAGATAAATGTAATTTTTGGTACATAGGTAGTGCGAGCTGCACTAACTGCCGATGGAATTCATCATATACTCCATTCGTTCCTAAATATAAGTCTTTTTAGAGATTCCAAATATGGACTACATACGGAACAAAATGGATGAATCTATACTCTAAAATATGTCTAAATACTAACTAAAAAATCATAGTTAACTTGTCACGAGTGTCAGTATAAGAGCATCTATAGCGGACGCACCAGGATGCCTTCACGGGCAGTGACCGGACACTCCTCAAATAGCGTCGTCCACATTAGTTTATCTCATATCCGATCTCCTATATCCATACTAAACCATGTAATGTCGATCAAACTACGTAGATCAGCAAATGGACATAGGCAAGCACAATACTTTCACCAAAAGATCAAGCACAATACTTTCACCAAAAGATCACGACCGAACGTTCAAACGACCACCAAAGTTCACATAAACAACGAACAACTTCAAACTAAATGTAAAATTTGAAATTAAATTGAAGGAAAGCGGATCTGTACCACTTCTGGGCCGGCCCCTTCCCCTTCCGGTCGCTGGTGCAGATGTATCTGTCGGTGGCTGGTAGAGGATTGTCCAAATCATCAGACAAGGAGCCGCCGTCGTCGTCAGAGGAGACGATGATGAGGCCCTTGAGGCGCCGGGCGACCCGGTCCTGCTGGCGCTTGAGCTTTCCTAGCCGAGCCACCTCCGTCGCCTTCTCCCTAGCCTCGCGCTCGGACTGCTCGATAACTAGGCGGAGAGCCTTCGCATTCTTCCGGTGGAGCCGCCGACCATCTGTCTCCATCGTCGTAAGCGACCAGCAGTAGACCCACGCGAGGAGCCGCTTGTCAACATCGGGCTCCGCGGGTTACCTGCGGCGGCAGCGGACAGAGCTCTCCGCTGCATCCCTCTCCCTTGCCCGCTGCATCTCATGGTGGGTGGCACGTGCCTCCAACTCTGGTGTGCGTGTCCGGGCTGGCAGGGCAGACACAAGCGCCCACCGTTGCCCGCTCAGGGGAGCAGCAGCCGAAGGGGCCAGGGGGGAGGCATGGACTTTGGAGCCCGCCTGGAGCCAAGCGCGGGCCGCAAGGAGCCAGCGCCGGCTTCCTCGCCGCGCCAGTGGGGGAGAGGCGAGGTCGATCCCAAATTGCTACCCTTTGTCCATCTTGGACCTCCCGAGGGCAATGCCCGAGCACCCTATATCTGTCCCATATTTGAGTTGGATATAAGGGACGCCAGACAGCACGGGCATTTGAGGGCCATTTGAGGCATCATGTTGTGTTAGATTTTTGTGACCAGTCAGTGACCGGAAAGGCTGTCCAGGAGTTTGAGAATGGTTTGAGGTGCCTGAGGGGCCCGACTATAGATGCTCTAATACCGTAGAGTGGAAGGACCAACAGCAGCACCTGCCACTACAACGTGGGCACATTCCTACCAGTCAGTGGGCACATCTTTGCTTCTGCGCCGCCTTTTCTTCTCAAAATTTCATCTATCTCTTATTGTTTTGATGATTTCATGCATCGGTAACTTTTAAAAGCAGTAAATAAATATGCAACTTTGGCAATTTAATCAAGATTACATGCAAATTCAGCTAGACTGGCCACCCCTTTAACAGATTCAATTTACAGTAGGAAACAAGCTGGCACCAAAGTTTCTTCGGAATAAAGGAAAGCACAAGTCAAAATCATAGATTAAATTAATTATGTCTCATCTTTTCACATACTTAATGGTTGTGGTTGGCCTCTAATAAGAAGAGTAGTAACTACCAGCGTACCACTCACTCCCTAGAGTGTCACCACTCATCAGATTCTACTGAATACTTTCCACGTAGGAAACCCACCACGCATGCAGGAAGAAGCATCCTAAAGTGGCATGCATGCAGTGATCATACCTGCGCCTGCCACTACCACATGACTCTTTTGAATATGAGTGCAGCTTCTAGTCTAGACGGTGCCTTCGTGGAGCCAAACCGAAGGAAGAGATAACGGTCTAGGCGACACATGGCTTCCAAGAGGAGGGAGGATATGGGTCGCTCCTCCATGCCAAAATGAATAGATCACAAAGGAGGATAGGTTCTATTTTGAACATGAAAGGAGGTGAAGGCCGGAGGAATAAGAGAAGCGTGCCTTCCTGGTAAGGAAGAGGAAATAAAAGATGATGTCATCTATGGTGACAAGTTTCCTGAGACATTAGAAAAGAAGACTAGCATAGAAAATCACTGGCGTGCTTTCACCCTCTACCGTTTTGCCGACAAAGAAGTCATCCTTGACTTGACGGTTGACCATTCCATTCCTAACCTATTCGCAACCCTGCCCTTCCCTTTCATTACTAATACTTGCATACACTCAGGATAGAAAATCCACCACTGGCACACATTCTCGTATGCACGACCATAGTCAAATCAGAGTTAAAGTGAGACACGTAGAATCCACACCCCAACAAGTAGCTGCCACCCCCACCATACACGCTATTGTGATCCTCCAGTGCCACACCACCACGCTTGTTGCAATTGGCCCAGGAGACATGGTCGTGACCAGTGAGGATGATGCCCATGGAACATGAACTTCAACAATCTGTATCGGTGATGGCGGTGAACACAAACATGGTGTTGATATGGGCATCCATGACATGCAACCTCGTATTCATCTTGGCCTCGCTGCCATATTCCGTTGGACGTGCCGACAACGCTGCTCAAGCATCTATTCTTTTGACCACTATCCTACTCCC
>NC_057812.1:734226525-734243199 GCF_018294505.1 Triticum aestivum
GTCCACACCTCCCCCCAACCACCCAATCAGCATCAGCATGCTTTACTGTCTTCGGAGTGCAGAATATGCATTCCAGAGTTCATGGATGGGGAGGGCCTGTGGGTGCACCTGCGGTACGACCACTAATTTCATTTCTCCTACGTCAACACCTAGCTCTGGACGCACACCGTCATCACCCCACGGCGGTGCAACTACCGACGGCGTCAATTGTTGTCGCGGTGGTGGTGAAAAATAGTTGGTGTGGGAGTTGCGACAAGATGGCAGGGATGCCGCGTTCTTGTCATAATTTTTTTATCTTATTATACCACTTGGTTTTTGCTATCATTTTGTTAGCTTGTAATCAATTAATGTATCTGGTTTGAACTTCTTTTCTCATATGGAAAACCTCTATAGTTTTCTTGTTCATTTTGTCAGGTGATGTTTTAGATTTTGGATACTCCTATGCATTCACTATAACAACATACAGTTTGATCTTCCAATGCTATCATATCCTCTCTCTTTTTGTAAAGAAATGCTACCTTGTACTTAACGAATGGCAGCTCGTTCTTGCTGTTCATCCTTGAACATACCATTGAGTATTGTTGGAGTAAGAATAGCTTTGGTTAATTTGGTCTCTTTGAATATCAACTGGAGGGAATCTATTGACGTTCTCGATTATTTTTTTAACCATGCAGGAGAGTTGCATGTTCATCCTTGAACATACCATTGAGTATTGAAGAGAGAGAGAAAGCACATGATCCGTTTTTACAAATTGGAACAAACCAGAGGAGAGAAGCAGTGAACTCATGGAAAACCAAAACAACCTACCTAGCCTCGTCCACCAGACTACCAACAAAGAACTAAAGCTAACTAATGAATTACAAAACGACCTAGACTAGCTTCCGCCCATTGCCCCACATCAATTTTGATTGGATCAATGACTCTTTGATGCGGCCTATGGGAATTTCCAAATATTCTTCCATTCCTTTCTTTCCAAATGCTCCAAATAATTAGTGGTACCATCGTATTTAAGGAATTCTTGCTGGAGTCCTGGACTCAAGTTTTGGCCTCTTTCCACCAATTTTGGAGAGAGGCAGCATTTTGGGGAATGGCCTCGCTTAGATTTGCCCAATGAAGCACCGAACACCAAATGATGTTAATTACGCTACAGCTGATGAAGAGATGATGGGTTGATTCTTGCGTGTTGTTGCAGAAGCAACATGTATCAATATGTGCTAAATCTCGCTTGGCATGACGGTCTGTTGTCCAGACCCGCCCCCTGACCACTAACCAAAGGAAAAAAATGCATTTCAGGGGATCCCAAGCCTTCCAAATGGTGCAGTCCGTGCTACATTTAATTGATGGAGCAAAGTGTGCTTTATAGACCGATTTCAACGAGTAGATACCCTTAGAACCCCACAACCAACTCCACTTGTCTTCAACCCCTTGCGTGATCTGAACTTCACTGATCTCCTCCCACAAGGTTAAAACCCGATGAAAAATGTGAATATTAATCTGTCCCTTTATGCCCTTAATCCAGCTTCCATTGATCATTGCTTCTGCTACTGTTCTTCTTTCCCTAACGACCGGCGGCACCGAACTGAAAACATCCAACACAATATCTTCAATGGTTGTACCATTTATCCATCTATCGGTCCAAAACAAACATCTTTGCCCATTGCCTAACTCTACCCGTCCTGCAACATTAAACAAACTACTCTCATGCTTCTCCAAGGGATTTAGCATGATGCCCCAGGCCTGATTATTGGATGTACGCGCCTTCCATGCCCAGCAAAGCTGAAGCGCAACATTAAGGAAATATGCCCTAGAGGCAATAATAAAGTTGTTATTTATATTTTCTTATATCATGATAAATATTTATTATTCATGCTTGAATTGTATTAACCGGAAACTTAGTACATGTGTGAATACATAGACAAACAGAGTGTCACTAGTTTACCTCTATTTGACTAGCTCGTTGAATCAATGATGGTAATGTTTCCTAACCATAGATATGAGTTGTCATTTGATTAACTGGATCACATCATTAGAGAATGATGTGATTGACTTGACCCATCCGTTAGAGTAGCACGATGATCATTTAGTTTGTTGCATTGCTTTCTCCACAACTATACATGTTCCTATGACTATGAGATCATGCAACTCCCGAATACCGGAGGAACACTTTGTGTGCTACCAAACGTCACAACGTAACTGGGTGATTATAAAGGTGCTCTACAGGTGTCTCCGATGATGTTGGTTGAGTTGGCATGGATCATGATTGGGATTTGTCACTCCGATTGACAGAGAGGTATATCTGGGCTCTCTCGGTAATGTACATCACTATAAGCCATGCAGGCAATGTAACTAATGAGTTAGTTACGGGATGTAGCATTACAGAACGAGTAAAGAGGCTTGCCGGTAACGAGATTGAACTAGGTATTGAGATACCGACTATCGAATCTCCGGCAAGTAACATACCGATGACAAAGGGAACAACATATATCGTTATACGGTTTGACCGATAAAGATCTTCGTAGAATATGTAGGAACCAATATGAGCATCCAGGTTCCGCTATTGGTTATTGACCAGAGACATGTCTCGGTCATGTCTACATAGTTCTCGAACCCGTAGGGTCCGCACGCTTAACGTCCGGTGACGATCGGTATTATGAGTTTATGTGTTTCGATGTACCGAAGGTAGTTCGGAGTCCCGGATTTGATCACGGACATGAAGAGAAGTCTCGAAATGGTCGATACATAAAGATCGATATATTGGACGACTATGTTTGGACATCGAAAGGATTCCGAGTGAAGTTCGGGCATATACCGGAGTACCGAGGGGTTACCGGAACCCCCGGGGAGTTTAATGGGCCTTATGGGCCTTAGCGGAAAGAGAGGAGGGGCTGCCAGGGTAGGCCGCGTGCCCCCTCCCCCTCTGGTCCGAATTGGACTAGGAAGGGGGGCGGCGCCCCCATTCCTTCTCCCTCTTTCCTCCTTCCTTCTCCTACTCCTACTACATGGAAAGGGGGGATCCTACTCCCGGTGGGAGTAGGACTCCCCATTGGGCGCGCCATAGGAGGTCCGGCCCTCCCCCTCCTCCACTCCTTTATATACGCGGGAGGGGGGCACCCCATAGACACCCAAGTTGATCATTGATCTTTAGCCGTGTCCAGTGCCCCCCTCCACCATAATCCACCTCGGTTATATCATAGCGGTGCTTAGGCGAAGCCCAGTTCCCGGAGCAACATCATCACCGTCATCACGCCGCTGTGCTGACGAAGCTCTCCCTCGAAGCTCTACTGGATCGTGAGTTCGCGGGACATCACCGAACCAAACGTGTGCAGATCGCGGAGGTGCCGTATCTTCGGTACTAGATCGGTCGATCGTGAAGACGCATGATTACATCAACCGCGTTGTCATAACGCTTCCGCTTACGGTCTACGATGGTACGTAGACGATACTCTCCCCTCTCGTTGCTATGCATCACCATGATCTTGCGTGTGCGTAGGATTTTTTTGAAATTATTGCGTTCCCCAACAGTGGCATCCGAGCCAGGTTTATGCGTAGATGTTATATGCACGAGTAGAAAAGAAAGGAGTTATGGGCGTGGGTATATACATATTGCTTGCCGTCACTAGTAGATTCATGATTCAGCAGCATTGTTGGATGAAGCGGCCCAGACCGACATTACGTGTATACTTACGCGAGACTGGTTCTACGGACGTGCTTCGCACACAGGTGGCTAGTGGGTGTCTATATCAACAGCTTTAGTTGAATCCGATTCAATGAACAGGGTTCTTTCTGAAGATCAAAAAGTAATCACTATACCGCGTTGTGGTTTTTGATGCATAGGTAAGAACGGTTCTTGCTCAGCCCGTAGCAGCCACGTAAAACTTGCAACAACAAAGTAGAGGACGTCTAACTTGTTTTTGCAGGGCATGTTGTGATGTGATATGGTCAAGACATGATGCTAAATTTTATAGTATGAGATGATCATTTTTTGTAACACAGTTATCGGCAACTGGCAGGAGCCATATGATTGTCGCTTTATTGTATGAAATGCAATCGCCTTGTAATTGCTTTACTTTATCACTAAGCGGTAGCGATAGTCGTAGAAGCAATAGTTGGCGAGACGATAACGATGCTTCGATGGAGATCAAGGTGTCAAGCCAGTGACGATGGTGATCATGATGGTGCTTTGCAAATGGAGATCAAAGGAACAAGATGGTGGCCATATCATATCACTTATATTGATTGCATATCATGTTTATCCTTTATGCATCTTATTTTGCTTAGTTCGGCGGTAGCATTATAAGATGATTTATCACTAAATTTCAAGGTTGCATCTTATTTACCCTGAGTATGCAGCGTTGCTACAGTTCGTCATGCCGAGACACCACGTGATGATCGGGTGTGATAAGCTCTACGTTCACATACAATGGGTGCAAGCTAGTTTTGCACACGCGGAATACTCGGGTTAAACTTGACGACCCTAGCATATGCAGATATGGCCTCCGAACACTAGAGACCGAAACGTCGAGCGTGAATCATATAGTAGATATGATCAACATAGTGATATTCACCATTGAAAATTACTCCATCTCACGTGATGATCGGACATGGTTTAGTTGATATGGATCACGTGATCACTTAGATGATTAGAGAGATGTCTATCTAAGTGGAAGTTCTTAAGTAATTTGATTAATTGAACTTTAATTTATCATGAACTTAGTACCTGATAGTATTTTGCATGTCTATGTTGTTGTAGATAGATGGCCCATGCTGTTGTTCCGTTGAATTTTAACGCGTTCCTAGAGAAAGCTAAGTTGAAAGATGATGGTAGCAACTACACGGACTGGGTCCATAACTTGAGGATTATTCTCATTGTTGCATAGAAGAATTATGTCCTGAAAGCATCGCTAGGTGACAAACCCGCTGCAGGAGCAACGCTAGATGTTATGAACACCTGGCAGAGCGAAGCTGATAAATACTCGATAGTTCAGTGTGCCATGCTTTACGGCTTAGAATCGGGACTTCAACGACGTTTTGAACGTCATGAAGCATATGAGATGTTCCAGGAGTTGAACTTAATATTTCAAGCAAATGCCCGGATTGAGAGATATGAAGTCTCCAATAAGTTCTATAGCTGCAAGATGGAGAGAATAGTTCTGTCAGTGAACATATACTCAGAATGTCTGAGTACCACAACCACTTGACTCAACTGGGAGTTAATCTTCCTGATGATAGTGTCATTGATAGAGTTCTTCAATCACTGCCACCAAGCTACAAGAGCTTCATGATGAACTATAATATGCAAGGGATGGATAAGACGATTCCTGAGCTCTTCGCAATGCTAAAGGCTGCGGAGGTAGAAATCAAGAAAGAGCATCAAGTGTTGATGGTCAACAAGACCACCAGTTTCAAGAAAAAGGGTAAAGGGAAGAAGGGGAACTTTAAAAAGAACAGCAAGTCAGTTGCTGCTCAAGTGAAGAAAGTCAAGTCTGGACCTAAGCCTGAGACTGAGTGCTTCTACTGCAAAGGAACTGGTCACTGGAAGCGGAACTGCCCCAACTATTTGACGGAGAAGAAGGATGGCAAAGTGAAAGGTATATTAGATATACATGTTATTAATGTGTACCTTACTAATGCTCGCAGTAGTGCCTGAGTATTTGATACTGGTTCAGTTAGTAACATTTGCAACTTGAAACATGGGCTATGGATTAAGCGAAGATGGGCTAAGGACGAGGTGACGATGCGCGTGGGAAATGGTTCCAAAGTCGATGTGATCGCCGTGGGCACGCTACCTCTACATCTACCTTCGGAGTTAGTTTTAGACCTGAATAATTGTTATTTGGTGCCAGCGTTGAGCATGAACATTTTATCTGGATCTTGTTTAATGCGAGACGGTTATTCATTTAAATCAAAGAATAATGGTTGTTCTATTTATATGAGTAATATCTTTTATGGTCATGAACCCTTGATGAGTGGTCTATTTTTACTAAATCTTGATAGTACTGATACACATGTTCATAGTATTGAAGCCAAAAGATGCAGAGTTGGTAATGATAGTGCAACTCATTTCTGGCACTGTCGTTTAGGTCATATTGGTGTAAAGCGCATGAAGAAACTTCACTCTGATGGACTTCTGGAATCACTTGATTATAAATCACTTGGTACATGCAAACCATGCCTCATGAGCAAGATGACTAAAACTCCGTTCTCCGAAACAATGGAGCGAGCAACAGAATTATTGGAAATCATACATACTGATGTATGTGGTCCAATGAACATTGAAGCTCGTCGTGGATACAGTTATTTTCTCACCTTCACAAAATGATTTGAGCAGATATGGGTATATCTACTTGATGAAACATAAGTCTGAAACATTTGAAAAGTTCAAAGAATTTCAGAGTGAAGTGGAAAATCATCGTAACAAGAAAATCAAGTTTCTACAATCTGATCGTGGAGGTGAATATTTGAGTTATGAGTTTGGACTTCATTTGAAACAATGCGAAATAGTTTCGCAACTCACGCCACCTGAAACACCATAGTGTAATGGTGTGTCCAAACGTCGTAATCGTACTTTACTAGATATGGTGCGATCTATGATGTCTCTCACTGATTTACCGCTATTGTTTTGGGGTTACTCTTTAGAGATAGCTGCATTCACGTTAAATAGGGCACCATCTAAATCCGTCGAGACGACACCTTATGAACTGTGGTTTGGCAAGAAACCCAAGTTGTCGTTTCTTAAAGTTTGGGGCTGCGATGCTTATGTGGAAAAACTTCAACCTGATAAGCTCGAACCCAAATCGGAGAAATGTGTTTTCATAGGATACCCAAAGGAGACTATTGGGTACACCTTCTATTACAGATTTGAAGGCAAGATATTTGTTGCTAAGAATGGATCCTTTCTAGAGAAGGGGTTTCTCTCGAAAGAAGTGAGTGGGAGGAAATTAGAAATTGATGAGGTAATTGTACCTTCTCCCTTATTGGAAAGTAGTTCATCACTGAAATCAGTTCTAGTGATTCCTACACCAGTAAGTAAGGAAGCTAATGATGATGATCATGAAACTTCTGATCAAGTTACCACCGAACCTCGTAGGTCAACCAGAGTAAGATCCACACCAGAGTGGTACGATAATCCTGTTCTGGAAGTCATGTTACTTGACCATGAAGAACCTACGAACTATGAGAAAGTGATGATGAGGCCAGATTTCGCAAAATGGCTTGAGGCCATGAAATCTGAGATGGGATCCATGTATGAGAACAAAGTATGGACTTTGGTTAACTTGCCCGATGATCAGCAGGCCATAGAGAATAAATGGATCTTCAAGAAGAAGACTGACGCTGACTGTAATGTTACTGTCTACAAAGCTCGACTTGTTGCAAAAGGTTTTCGACAAGTTCAAGGAGTTGACTACGATGAAACCTTCTTATCCGTAGTGATGCTTAAGTCCGTCCGAATCATGTTAGCAATTGCCACATTTTATGATTATGAAATTCGACAAATGGATGTCAAAACTGCATTCCTTAATGGATGCCTTAAAGAAGAGTTGTATATGATGCAACCAGAAGGTTTTGTCGACCCAAAAGGTGCTAACAAAGTGTGCAAGCTCCAACGATCCATTTATGGACTAGTGCAAGCCTCTCGGAGTTGGAATATACGCTTTGACAGTGTGATCGAAGCATATGATTTTGTACAGACTTTCGGAGAAGTCTGTATTTACAAGAAAATGAGTGGGAGCTCTGTAGCATTTCTGATATTATATGTAGATGCCATATTGTTGATTGGAAATGATACTGAATTTCTAAATAGCATAAAAGGATACTTGAATAAGAATTTTTCAATGAAAGACCTCGGTGAAGCTGCTTATATATTGGGCATCAAGATCTATAGAGATAGATCAAGACGCTTGATTGGACTTTCACAAAGCACATACCTTGATAAAGTTTTGAAAAAGTTCAAAATGGATCAGGCAAAGAAAGGGTTCTTGCCTGTATTAGAAGGTGTGAAGTTGAGTCAGACTCAATGCCCGACCACTGTAGAATATAGAGAGAAAATTAAAGGTGTTCCCTATGCTTCAGCCATATGCTCTATCATGTATGGAATGCTGTGTACCAGACATGATGTGTGCCTTGCTATAAGTTTAGCAGGGAGGTACCAAAGTAATCCAGGAGTGGATCACTGGACAGCGGTCAAGAACATCCTGAAACACCTAAAAAGGACTAAGGATATGTTTCTCGTATATGGAGGTGACAAATAGCTCGTCGTAAATGGTTACGTCGATGCAAGCTTTGACACTGATCCGGATGACTCTAAGTAACAAACCGGATACATGTTTTTATTAAATGGTGGAGTTGTCATTTGGTGCAGTTCCAAGCAGAGCGTCGTGGCGGGATTTACGTGTGAAGCAGAATACATAGCTGCTTCGGAAGCAGCAAATGAAGGAGTCTGGATGAAGGAGTTCATATCCGATCTAGGTGTCATACCTAGTGCATCAGGTCCAATGAAAATCTTTTGTGGCAATACTGGAGCAATTGCCTTGGCAAAGGAATCTAAATTTCACAAAAGAACCAAGCACATCGAGAGAAGCTTCAATTCCATCCGCAATCAAGTCAAGGAGGGAGACATAGACATTTGCAAGATACATACGGATCTGAATGTTGCCGACCCGTTAACTAAGCCTCTCTCACGAGCAAAACATGATCAGCACCAAGACTCCATGGGTGTTAGAGTCATTACAATGTAATCTAGATTATTGACTCTAGTGCAAGTGGGAGACTGAAGGAAATATGCCCTGGAGACAATAATAAAGTTGTTATTTATATTTACTTATATCATGATAAATGTTTATTATTCATGCTAGAATTGTATTAACCGGAAACTTAGTACATGTGTGAATACATAGACAAAGAGAGTGTCACTAGTTTGCCTCTACTTGACTAGCTCGTTGAATCAATGATGGTTATGTTTCTTAATCATAGGCATGAGTTGTCATTTGATTAACGGGATCACATCATTAGAGAATGATGTGATTGAGTTGACCCATACGTTAGCTTGGCACGATGATCGTTTAGTTTGTTGCTATTGCTTTCTCCATAACTATACATGTTCCTATGACTATGAGATCATGCAACTCCCGAATACCGGAGGAACACTTTGTGTGCTACCAAACGTCACAACGTAACTGGGTGATTATAAAGGTGCTCTACAGGTGTCTCCGATGGTGTTTGTTGAGTTGGCATGGATCAAGATTGGGATTTATCACTCGATTGTCGGAGAGGTATCTCTGGGCTCTCTCGGTAATGTACATCACTATAAGCCTTGCAATCAATGTAGCTAATGAGTTAGTTACGGGATGTAGCATTACAGACCGAGAAAGAGACTTTCTGGTAATGGGATTGAACTAGGTATTGAGATACCGATGATCGAATCACGGGCAAGTAACATATCGATGACAAAGGGAACAACGTATATCGTTATGCGGTTTGACCGAAAAAGATCTTTGTAGAATATGTAGGAACCAATATGAGCATCCAGGTTCCGCTATTGGTTATTGACCGGAGACATGTCTCGGTCATGTCTACATAGTTCTCGAACCCATAGGGTCCGCACGCTTAACGTTTTGTGACGACCGGTATTATGAGTTTATGTGTTTTGATGTACCGAAGGTAGTTCGGAGTCCCTGATTTTATCACGGACATGACGAGGAGTCTCGAAATGGTCGAGACATAAAGATCGATATATTGGACAACTATGTTTGGACATCAGAAGGGTTCCGAGTGAAGTTCGTGCATATACCGGAGTACCGAGGGGTTACCGGAACCCCACGGGGAGTTTAATGGGCCTTATGGGCCTTAGTGAAAAGAGAGGAGCGGCGTGCCCCCCCCCCCTCTGGCCCGAATTGGACTAGGAAGGGGGGGGGCGGCACCCCCCTTTCCTTCTCCCTCTTTGCTCCTTCCCTCTCCTACTCCTACTACATGGAAAGGGGGGATCCTACTCCCCGTGGGAAGTAGGACTCCCCATGGGGCGCGCCATAGGAGGGCCGGCCCTGCCCCTCCTCCACTCCTTTATATATGGAGGAGGGGGCACCCCATGGACACACAAGTTGATCATTGATCTTTAGCCGTGTCTAGTGCCCCCCTCCACCATAATCCACCTCGGTAATATCGTAGCGGTGCTTAGGCGAAACCCTGTTCCGGGAGAAACATCATCACCGTCATCATGCCGTCGTGCTGAAGAAGCTCTCCCTCGAAGCTCTACTGGATCGTTCGTTCGCGGGACATCACCGAACCGAACGTGTGCAGATCGCGGAGGTGCCGTATCTTCGGTACTAGATCGGTCGATTGTGAAGACGTACGACTACATCAACCGTGTTGTCATAACGCTTCCGCTTACGGTCTACGAGGGTACGTAGACGATACTCTCCCCTCTCATTGCTATGCATCAACATGATTTTGCGTGTGTGTAGGAATTTTTTTGAAATTACTGCATTCCCAACACAACATTCATGATTTCTTGGTCCAAAATGTCTAGTCCCCCGCTAGCTTTTGGTCGACAAGTTTGTTTCCAACTTACCAAGCAGTGGCCGCCATTTACCACATCAGCGCCCTTCCAAAGGAAAGCTCTTCGGATTTTGTCGATGGCCTTGAACACCCATGGGGGAGGATCAAGGGACATTAAGTGAAAAATGGGAATGGCCGATAACACCGCTTTGACAAGAACTAAACGACCACTCTGGTATAGAAAACCCGTGCGCCATGTCCCTAATTGATTCCTCAATTTATCAATCAAGCCCTGGAAATCCTCTGTGTGAAGCTTATTTCGACTGAGAGGCAGCCCTAAATATTTAATTGGAAGGGGAGCAATTTTGCAACTAACGGTGCTCCCATAATCTGCAACCTGATCCTCATCACAACAAATAGGGGATATTGAACTCGTGCTGAGATTGCAGTGCATCCCAGAAGCACATCCAAAGATGTTCAACAAACACTTAGCTGCCACTACTTCCTCATGTGTCGCCTTAAGGAAGAGAATAACATCGTCAGCATAAACAGTCATACGTTGAGGGATAGCATATCTGTTATTAAAAGATTCAAGAATCCCATACTCCTCTTCCTTGTCGAACTGTTTGCATATAGTGCCCATGACAATAATAAAGAGCATGGGAGACAGGGCATCCCCTTGTCTAAGACCACGACCATGCCAAAAAGTTTGCCCGGGAATGCCATTCAAAAGAATCCTAGTCGATGCCGTTCTGAGGAGCATAGAAATCCAGGCACATTGGACCAGAACCAACTTTTCAAAGAACTTCAAGCAAAAACTGCCGGGCGACCGTGTCAAAGGATTCGGTGATGTCTAGTTTAAGTAATAGTCTCTTGCACTATCTCTCCTTCAGTAGCCTGACTGATTCCCGTACCATCTTAAAATTATCATGCAAACACCATCATAAACGCGCCCTGATTCTCGCCTATGTGTTTGGCAGGACATTAGCCAGTCTTCTGACCAGCACCTTGGAGACTATTTTTGCCAGGCTGTGTACTAAGCTAATTGGACGAAAATCATTAGGCCCACATGCTCCTTGACGTTTAGGCATCAAAACAAGATGGGCACTGTTGATCTTGTCAAAAGCCTGAAAATGGAGTGAATGAATACAGTCAAAAACTTCCATCATATGTTTCTTAATCACTTGCCAACAGTTCTGATAGAAAACCATGTTATAGCCATCCTGCCCAGGTGCTTTTTTCTTTGGCGTGTCCTTGATCGCCTTCCAAACTTCCTCTTCTGAAAAAGGAAGCTCGAGATTGCTCAAATCTGCTGAATTAATGCCTAGAAAATCGAGGACCAAAGTGCTTTGCCTAACTGTTGGCGTCCCGAACCTTTCTATAAAGTGACTACAGGGAGTTTGTTCTGTGCTCTCATGAGAAGGAACAATCGATAAACCATCAGATAGGGTACCAATAAAAGTCTTTCTTCTTATGTGATTAGCTTGAATGTGAAAGTATGAAGTATTTGCATCCCCCAGATGTAGCCTCGTAATTCTGGACCTTTGCTGGGCTATAGTTCTTTCAATTGCGCACAACTGAAGCAACTTCGTCTTCACCTCTCTCCTCAGCCATCTCTCCCTGTAAGATATCATTCTAACATCTTCGGCTTGATCAAAAAGGTTCACTATGGTCTTAGCCCAAAGAATTTGCTCCTGTATGTCACCAAACATTTTAGCACTCCAGCTTTGCAAAGCTCTGGCCTTCAGTTTTAGCTTAGTTTGAAGCCGCATAATAGGGTTTGTTATGTCCCCTCCAATTGAGTTATTCCAGGAATGTTCAACCATCTCCAGGAAGCGTTCTTTTCGTGCCCAAAAAGATATAAAAGCGGAACCTTTTGCATTTATATGCCTTAACAACTGTGGCTAGCCGCAAAGGACAATGGTCTGACATAGATGATGAAAGCCCCTTTAAAAAAACAGCCAGGAAACTGTGTGTGCCATTCCGCTGACCCAAGAATTCTATCGGTCTTGCAAGGGGTGGCGTTTTGTTGATCATCCGACCATGTGAAGGCACACCCTTTTAAAAATGTGTCACTGAGATGCAAATCATCAATCACCCGTCTGAACTTACCCATGATGAGTCTATTTAAATTTCTGTTATTTTTATCTTTGGCTTCAAGGATCAGATTAAAGTCTCCCATGATTGCCCAAGAGTCTTGCACGGTACTGCGTGTTTTTTAATTTCTTCAAGAAAGCAAACTTTGTCTCTTTCCTCTTTTGGTCTCTAAAATGAAGCAATCCAAAAGGGGGAGGAATCACCATATGAAAACCGGACCGTTACTAAGAACTCCCCCAAGATATGAGAATCTCCCTCAACCTTGGAAGAGTCCCAAGCAATAAGAATACCACCGCGGGTCCCATCTGCGGGCAGATAATAGTAGTCATCGTAAGCAGGACCAAGACATTGGCAAACCAAATACAGCGAGAAATTTTTTAGTTTTGTTTCTTGAAGACATACAATAACAGCCCGGGAAGCAATGAATAGTGGAATGGCGTGCACCGCATTTAGGCCATGACATTCTTGATTTGATTAGGGTACTCTACTCTTGGTACCCATGCATCCAATGCAACATTTAGTTTCCAGCATAATCAATTGGCCCTTGGTTGGAGTACAACATGCTAGCAGCTCGACTGATGGAGGTGGAGTTCAGGTGCAAAGAAAACTCATCATGAGGGTAACTTGGTCGCCATTCAAAGTTAATTATCTGTATTTGATAGGATTCAGTCAGTTGATCAAGTGCCAGCGAGTGCCACAAAAATTACTGAAACTTAGGATATGATAAACTATTATTAGCGATTACCAACGTGATAATTCTCTTCATATGCTTATTATTTGTATTTCTCTGGAGGTATACACGACGTACGGATATTTCTCTGGCCGATAACTGAAGTGCTCATCTATAATACTTGCATTATAATCCATACTACCGTTTTGATAAATCATGGTTGATGTTATGAGCTGTTGGTTCTTGAGGAGGCAACGCGACTTTATTCCCCGTGAGTCCATGGAGACGTTGACGCAGTGACACTTGTTGATCCATGGTTTTCCACCTCTCTGTGTCAAAAAAGCCATCCAAGATAAGGAGAATCAGCGAAAGCGGAATCACCTTCCCCGTGGGATTGAACAGAAAACCAGGTGCTTGTAATAGGATTGCCATGTCTACATAGAAGTGTACAGTAGAATGATGTGCATAAATGCGAAAGAAATATGGAAACATGAACTTTTTGGCAAAGTAGTTGGCCAGCTAATGTTTGCGATAAGATCATCACAAGATATTATATACATACTCTGCATCCCGTTCTAAATATCTCTGCACTTTTGCTGGCTTTCATGATGGATGGATAGCCTTTATGTGTATCATCTGGTCCCAAAAGATTCACCTTTTCTTGGAACAAAGATTCATCAGCTAGCTGGTGATTGGAATGCCCATGGTTTTTTGGGTTTATGGGACCAGAGCATGTATGGATGTTTGTGTATGTAGTGCATCCATGTGCAGCAGATCATTGTTTTGTGAAAGGACGCATGAGAGTTGTGCATTTCATTAGAAGAACGGCGAAAGAAACGCCAACTGTACAGAGCAGGAGCAGAGAACCCCCAAAAATAGAAATAGAAAAAAAGGAAAAAAGGAAAAGGACGTGAAAAAAGACGCGATGAAACAAGAAAGCTACTCTCGCATCAAATGCCGTTCTCCAGCCAGCGCCCAGGAAATCATCTCTTCGTCCACCCGGAGGAGGACAGATGAAGGTGAGCACTCAACATTCCGGAAGATGCGACAAATTAGCAATCTTGTGCTCATTGGAATGTTGAAATTAAACAAGGTCATGTTCGGTTTGGTAGGAATTAATCGACTACGATTGGGATGTTGAAACTAAGTGCATGTTCGATTGAGCTAAATTCGAGGCCAATCTCTAACCCCTGCTAACACCTGCTAAACCAAACAAGCCCTATATGGGGCTCGTGGATTAGGTAGGTGCATGGCAATTGTTTGACTCGAAATAATCCAAAGTATAGTATTGTGCACCCTCAGCACACGTACGTGCGGCATACGTGCATGCATGTCTTATCACATGCAACCGCACTAGCGAGTCAAAGTCGATGCATTGGGGGTACTCATAGTGGGAGTAGCCAGCCGGTCGGCTGGAGCGGCAGGACTGACTAAATTAGTCGACTAATTAATAAATGAAGCACTTACGGAGAGACTACCTAACAGATAACTTGCGATCAATGGATGAGTTATAAAACGACAACTCATCATATAGATAGATATAGATAGATAGATAGATACTGGTTTCCGCGACCAGGACGATATAAGTTGTTAAGTTAATCGACTTGTTAATTAAGACTAGCTACTATTATCATTCAAGCACAAGCTAGAAAGATGGCCAACTGGGTCAAAAAGTGTCTTCCAACTTGCATATGTTCCTCTCCATCTTCTTAGCCTCTTATTGTTGTTTAGCGACGAAAATGGTGACCCGCTGGAAGAAAAAGTTTGACTTTAAAACGTCTCCTACATGGAAAATGCTAGTCTGAACCTGGTGGTAGATGAACATACAAAGACACGCTCTCCGAGATGGAGTAAGCTACTAATCAAATTTATTTAGCGTGTTTTTCGTTGTGCTAGCTGTAAATCATGCGATAAGTCAAAGCGTTTTAGTTCATTAAAATATCATGCATCCTATGAAAAACAAATTAAAGAGGACTAAACAATCGCACTTTCCCCCCTTTTTTGCCTCATAAGCTAACTCTGGGTGGCAAGACATACGTATAATCCTTGATGGTGAGTTGTCGCACTAACTCTAGATGGATCATGTATATCTTAATCAGATTACATCAACACGCATAATAAGATATCTGATATATAGGTGGTAGGTAGGTGCCATACTTTCATCGTTCACCACGGTCTCGCTCTTTGGAGGTGAAGTGAGCTTGATCACTCTTTCGCATTTCACTCTGACCATCGATGAAAGCGCATTTTAAAGTGTCTCTTTGTAAGCAGTAACACCGTGTCAAAAAAGCACAACTATGTACAACTGCACATGATGAAAATAACCCCTCATTGTCTATTAGACATCCCGGGTGCATCCGCGGAGAAGGCCCGGTCATCCCTCATTTTGCGTTCAGTGCATCTGCATACCTCAAATTTGATACATCAAATCCATATTAAAGCATGCAACACAAAAGTTAGGTACTACATAGATAACCTAAAGCTAACTACTCGTCGTCGTAGATGTAGATGACTTTCGTGCCGGATGGACTGGCCTCCTAGTAATTTCCTTATGCCTGCTGCTTCGGCTCCTTGCCTGACTCCATGTGCACAAAGAGTGCATCGTTCTTCGCCCATGCCTGGAGGAGGAAGCGGCAGTCTGCCTCCATCTCCTCCTCTGAACGGATAGAGTCGAGGATGGAATGTTGCTCTGCAACCTCTCCAGTTGGGCAACCTGAAACTCCACTTGTGTTGATCCACCTCGCGTTTGTCCTCTTCCTCCTCCTCCAGCTACATTTCATCCATGTCCGCATACGGTGCCTGCTACCACTCCTTATCCTCCTTCTTTTCATCCTCTTCCTCCTGCTCGTCCTTTTCTGGCTCCGGCGAGTCTGGAGGCACGCCGGCTGTAATCTGGGCTTCAAGCCAGGCCTGGATCTCCAAAAGGAGCTCCAACCACTACTAGAAAAAGGGTTAAAGATGAAATTGACACTAATGACGTACCAGAGAAGTGGTGCGCCACTACTATTTACTAATGGCGCATCACGTGAAGATACGCCATTAGTGTGTAAGACACTAATGGCGCACCAGGCACAAGGTGCACCACTAGTAGCAAAATGTTTTTTTTATTTTTTCAAACATACTAATGGCGCATCCGGGCAAAGTGCGCCATTAGTAGTTAGAACTACTAATGGCACACCAACAGTTGAGTGTGCCACTACTGTATTTTTTTTTACTTTTTTGCAAAACTACTAATGGCGCACTATGTCACGGTGCGCCATTAGTATAAAAATTATTTTTAATACTTTTTTGCAATACTACTAATGGCGCATGTATGTGTGGTGCACCCTTCCCCGCTCCACCGCCGCCGATGAGCACCCCCCGCACCCGCCCCCGCTCCACCGCCGCTGACGAGCACCCCCCGCACCCTTCCCCGC
>NC_057812.1:734243859-734245849 GCF_018294505.1 Triticum aestivum
CCGACGAGCCACCGCATATATGTTACTCCCAAAAGCATATAAAGTTTGTCAAATTTTGAGCTATGGATATTTAGTTATGATTTAAACAAGTTTGAACATATTTAAACACAAATAAATATCAAACAGAATTTTAAATGTTGTTAACATGGCAACAAACTGCATATTATTTTTCTACATGAAATTCTGAGCATCTAGCATATGTGACATGTTATATTTGGATGCATGCATAAAAAGATATGTGCAAAGAAAAAAATGCATAAAAACGAAAATTGGGGAGCGTGGGAATCAAACCCAAGACCTCCTAGTGTGTGTGCTGCATGCTGACCAGTCGGGCTAGTGTGTGTGTTCTGTTTTGGATATGGTTAGGTGGAATATAACCTGAGTGCTCGAACTGTAATAAAAAATTTGTACTAATGGCGCACCTGGGGGTGGTGCACCATTGCTGTCGTCGTACTTATGGCGCACCAGGGGGAGGTGCACCATTGCTAACCCTCCCCCCACTCCACCTGTTCCCCTCTGGCCTCTCTCCCTCCCTCGCCAGATCCCCCACTCGACCTAACCTTGCCGCAGCCGCCCACGCACCCCCGCCGCCTCCCTCTCCCCTTCGCCGCCTCCCCCCCGAGCGCCGCCTCCCCCCCGAGCGCCGCCTTCCTCGCCTCGGAGCCGCCCCGCCCCGAGTTCCACCATGAGAGGAGGCCCCACGTCCACCAGGAGAGGAGGCCCGCGACCTCCCCGCCGTCTATCCCCGCCTCCCCCAAGCTCGCCGTCTCCGCCCTCTGTCGTCTCCGCTCCGGCCACCACCTCATCGTGGTCAGGTAACCCTCCTCCCTCTGCCTCTCTTCTCCTCTCTTCCTCCTCTCCTCCCTCCCGGCCATGCCCTCTTCTTCTCTCTTTTGCTAGGTTTAGGTCAAATCCCTCTCGAATTTAGGTCAAATTAGATTCAAAAAATTGTGGGAGTAGTGCCTAGCAAACATGAATAATTAGTACTCCATGTGCATTGGAGTACTTGGTACCTACAAGATTTGGACACACTGAAAAAAATGCACTAGACACACTGAAGAAAAATTTTGTGTCCAGTAAGATTAGAGAAAATTTTGTGCTAATGGTGTGCTGGTAGAACGCGCAATTTTTGTTAGTTCGTTGCCATGTCATGATAGGACATTCAGTTGTTTCTGTTGTTCACAATGCTCTGAATTTGTGTGCCAAAGAGAGTTTTCTCTGAAATTTGTTGTTCACAATGCTCTAATGGTTTGTCAGTGAATGGTGGTGCAATGGTGGCCTCTGTTTCAAATATTTCAGCAATTACTTGACCATAAATAAAAAAGAAGATGTGGGGATGGTAACTCCTGTGTGGTTTATATTAAATTTAAAATAGTGAGGGTGTCATTTTCATCCATTCATCTCTTTCTCTAGCTTGTCTAAAAGTTATGTTTACAATATTGCTGCATTTTCTAGAACAGCCACCACACTATAATATTTCATAAGATGATGATATAGTTAAGAATATTACTTAAGGTATGATTCTGAATATTCTTGTCCACAATGTCTTCTTGCCAAACGCTTATCCATTTAGGAGTCATGGTCATAAGCAGTCTGCTTGAGGGTGGTCTTCCACAACATATGAAATTTATCCATCTAATGTAGTCAATAGATGTTGTCAAGTGATTGTGTCATGGTTTTGGTTCTGCTTTTAAAAAGGAAAGCCAGTTGTTCAGGCTTCAAGAAAATATTTTCACAGAATATTACTGCTAAGCCCAAGCTTGTTAATCATGTAACTTGAGAAAATTATTGGAGTAGATCAAATTCAGCCATTATAATGTTTGATGCCTGCATCAACACTTCTCTGTACTGCATGCGGTTGTTATAGTT
Organism: Triticum aestivum; assembly: GCF_018294505.1. Taxonomy (NCBI): domain Eukaryota; kingdom Viridiplantae; phylum Streptophyta; class Magnoliopsida; order Poales; family Poaceae; genus Triticum; species Triticum aestivum. The sequence continues at coordinate 734,245,729 of NC_057812.1, forward strand.
GAGGGTCAAAAGTAGAGGTTAGCTTTAACATGATTCGCTAGTGCTTTCATCACTTGTGTGGAGAAGGAGAAGAACAATAAGAACTGAACTATGTCAGGTATGTCAGATCTCCAAAATGATA
>NC_057812.1:734246298-734251792 GCF_018294505.1 Triticum aestivum
GGGTCGCGCTATTCGTCACCCAGGGTGAAGAATTGTTATTCTTCACCCCAGTCACCCATGCACCCAGCCGAACCAGTTTGCATCCACCACAGCAATAGAAGGTTAATGAGGTGAGATTAGTGAGTGGAGGTGAGGTAAACTTACGGTCTTTAAAATTGGTCTTGCGCCACGTTGAGAACAAGGGATGTGAGGTAAGATTTGATTGCATGTGAAGTAATATTATGTCTTAAAGAGTCCATTCTGACACGCAAAAAGAAACACCGGAGGAAAAAAGTTTGTGCCATAAAATTAATGCAGGGTCGTCCCTCACCCCGTCGTCGCTTGGCCGGCCGATCCGATATAAGGATGCGCCTCTATCGGAGATCCTGTGTAAGGATCGCCATGGAAGATCCCGTTAGGCGCAAGTAGACGCTGCGGCGGGAGAGCTCACTCTGGCGAGGTGCAGACGCCTCCCATTGGAGTATCCCGTCACACACGCGAGAACGTCGCGGTGGGAGTGCCACGTTATGAACGAGCAGCCATGGTTCTTCTTAAAACTGATTTAGGTCACGGATGATGCATGCATCCTGATTTTTTTTAGTCTTTTCCCTCTCTATTTATTACTGGAGTTGTTCATGCGGCACCATGGATTTGATGCACTGGAAAGCTCATTTTGGAAGAAAATAAAATTGGAAGTATCATTTCTGGAATTGCATCCTCAGTTATCCCAAAAATATTCGATCTTCTATCTGAATTTTGACCGAAATTTCCGTCAGTAGGAATGTCGCCAAAACTGTCTTTATGTACATACTCTCTCAGATTCAGTATCGAACACATGTAACTGAAATTTCTTATATAGACAGCACATTTGGTTTCTTTGCAGTTTGCTAGTGTTTGTGAATCAATCCATATACTTCCTTCTAGCTCTAGCAAACTACATATGCAAATCATAATTATTTTATACTGATCAGTCCATCAAGTCTTGGTTCTGAAATGCTGTTTGATCATAGAAGCAAAGGCAGATTATGTAATGGACGTAATCAATATTGAATTATTTATAACAATAGACTCAGTTGATCACATAGTATGACCAACCTGTACAGCTTAACCTCTAAGGACAGGTTACATGAGGCAACAACAAATAGAAGAGTCAGTCCTCTGAGATATCTTCACATTTCTATGTTGGCTACTGGTTCCTATCATGCCATCTTTTGCTTATGCATCATGTACTTCAGCAATGAAACATCTAATATTCACTTAGAATATTTTGTACTGAGTAGGATCAATAATTACAATAATAAAACGATCGCACTTGCCTTCTTGGAAGATCCAATGAAGTAACAAGGCAAATCTCATCAATTGATGTTTTTTAAGAAACATGCCCTTGTACTGTTGCAGTGTTGCTACTTGCTAGTAGCTTACGGTGACTGAGAACAGGTGGCATCACATAGGATGATCATCCAGGTTTTGCTTGAAGAAGTGAGGCGCCCATTCTCTACAGAGTTTTGGGTAACATTTTCAGTAGCACCATGCATATGAGTTTTACACTCGAATGGCGACATTAGCTATGCTTAGCAAAACAAATCCTTCCATGGTCAATTCATCATATGACAGAAAATATCTGGCCTTTAATTAGATTAAAAGAACAAGAACATTGCAGATGCTTATTGATCCACAAAAAATGTCTTGTAAAAACTGAATTACATAAGCAATTAAGCATATGATGTGTAAAACGTGGTCTGGATGATTCATTCAGGACCTGCTATATGCATGCCTTGGTTCAGGGCCTGCTACAGATTTACGGTCCATATGCTATCATAAGTGCACAAAGTTCTCCTTCAATCAAGAGTCCATATCTCTCACTTGACTGTACCTAGATTTCTGACAACTGCAAGAGAGCCACATTTTAATGCACTATAAATTAAGTATGGAATCTAAGAGATATCACTTAATAATAAGAGAAAAAGTTCAACGTGGAAGTAATTTTGTCAACAAAACTTCCACAAGAGGATTCTTCTATCTTACGAGTTACATCTGAACACCTTTTTCATATTTGCAAGCGAACCATCTGAACACACCTTGTTCATATTTCAATGAAAGCACAAACTACAGTAGCATCATTACCTCTGCATAATATTTAGCTAGCCCAAGCAGGAATTTTATGATCTGGATAACACACTTTTAACTTCACATACCCTGTTAGCTCTGAAAATTATTTGTATATTGCAATCAAATTTAGACGAGAACACACTCGGTTTAGCTATGACCAAAGCAGCTAACTCGTGACGAACCAAGATCAACTGCACTGCTTATTGGTCATAAGTTACCTGCACATCCGAGAGGTATTGGGCCAGGGAAATTGTTCAAAAAACTATAGCATGCAGCGCGTACTAGAGTATGCAACCGTGGCTGGCAGAGAGCATGATGCAAATTTTCTTTACTATACTACCAAGTAGCCAGGCACAAATAAGGATTGTACCTGTCAGGCTGGTGAAAGTTTACGTTCGTGTAGATAAACAATTACATCGTGTAAGCGGTGGAGCCTGGCGGTCAGCCGTAAGGCACACCGTACGGGTGCGGCCGGGGATGCTGGATCGACCAGGGTGAAGAATAACTTCTTCACCCGAGGAGCCGCCTCTCCAGGTCGACATTATCCAGGGTGGACTGACCCCGTCACTTGGCCGGCTGATTCAGTGCAAGCGAGCGCTGTCATTGGAGAGACTGGCTCAGTGAGGTGTCACCGTGGCAGAGACGAAGGAAGCCACCATTCTTTCATAAAGGCACAGGAGCACCCCATCTCATGAAAGGAGGTAGTATGGCCGTTCTCCAATAAATACAAAGAGGCCATTTTGAAACATAATGTAAAAAAGATTCATAAAACATATGGTTTTACATAATTGTTGGAATAGAATGGGGAGGCCGGGATGAATCTAAGAAGCTCCAAAGGATATTATTTTTCTAAAAAAAGACGAAAGAAGTCATATCTTCACTATATCATATGTATTGTAAATCTGCAACTTCTGGCTAGAATAGAGTTATACAATAATCATACAAATATATACACAAGAACAAGAAGGCCTGTCACTAAGCACATACAAACTGGGCAAAAGAAATTATGACAGTCTGAGCACTAAGGTTGTAGGATAGCTATGCCCAAAACAACTATATTTGGGGATGTAATCCATCCAAATTCTGCTGCCTAGTATTCTTACCCAATCTAACTTAATTCAAGCAGGTACGTGGCATGGGAGAGTAAATCAAGACATACTCGTGTAAAATGACGGAGAGGGTGCGATACTGAAGAAGTCCGGCTGCAAACACCTAACTGCCGGCCGTTTGTTGTGGGAGGAGATGCAGCACGCATCAAGCAGAATGCCAACCACCACCGTACCCTGATACTGAGACCACCAGCAATGCTAAAAGATTATATAACAGCAGAAGTTGCTACATGAAAACAGTAAATATACACATAATTCAAGCAGATACATTGGGTGGCAGAGTAAATAGAAGGCACATACTCATATAAATGGATGGAGTGGGGGCAATACTGATTGTGTTAATATGTTCATAGAAAATTATATAAAGTTTCATAATGAAGATGGGGGCCGTGTGTCCCCTTCGATCGATTTTTTTTAATAAAAAGTACACTGGAATTTCTTTTTTGAAGTTATTACTTGATACAATTTATGATTTAGCCAATAATCTATGTGGAGACTTTTCGAGCTAACTCAGCATTTCCTTGATCTAATTTATAGAGGCTCTGGTAGTCCTTCATAAATTTTCAAGTGTCCATAAAAAAGTTTCAAGCAGCTAACTCAATATTCATGTAGAGAGGTCAGGTTATCTGAAACCAAATCAAAGTGAATACGATGATGGTCATAAGTTTATTTGCTTTTTCTTCTGCACTCCTTAAAGTCAGAAACTGAATTCTTAGATTATGATTCATGTCATTTAGATATTACAGTTTGGACAGGACAATTGAAGAACTTTGAGTCAACAAGTTTTTTCTCCGGTTTGTAAAGTTATCGCTATATATTTTGGAGGCAAAGCTATCCCTGATTCCCTGTACTAAAGAGAGCAAGATCGAATACAGAAGAGCACCTTTAAGCTTTAAAGTGAATCCCTAGTTTCTTGGAACTACCAAATCGCTAGTTCTGAATTCCAGTTAGATAGCTGCATAGTCGAGATTGCTACACTAGGAGCTACGGAGTATGCCTACTCGTACTATCTTCAGATCAACCTAATTTCGTGGCACATATGGCCATCTCCGGAAGCAGCTGATGCAACCAAATTTGGGACTAATAAAGTGAAGACTAACTGAACCACCACTCTCCTAACCAATAGGAATTCCAATGGTTCTTGTTTTGCTTCAGGTAACCATCAAATAGAGCACCTCATGTACGTCCTGTTTGGCATATGATGGAGAGAGCAATAGGAGATATAGAGGGAGTTAGTAGGATATTGGGCAAGGGATTAATTTTATGCCCAATCTTTTGTTTGGTTTATTTTGGGAATTACTGGCAGGGAGTGAAGGAGAAAGGTTTGATGGCTTTGTTGATTAGTGGGTCAGAACAAGAACTAGATGCAACATTACCACATTGACCATTAGTCTGTTTGTTCCCCACCAATCAACAATATGAACTAAATCGCTACCTGATCAAATAACGTGTACCATGTGGTGATCATGGTCAAGTATTTAAATGCATGTTTCTCACGCTCCTGCAGCAATAGTCGAAGATAGGAGGCAACTGAAATAGGGATACGCTGGAAACATTCTGGCAATAGATTGAGGGATACGCTGAGAGCCTGCAAGGATCTCCTTCTAGTCGAGTAGTCGGGCGTAACAAAGCAATCTATGCAGAAGTTGTAGGAATGAAGGAATCAAACAAAACTCTCGTAAAAATGAATCAAACAGATAGAGCTGGATCTTGAAGCAAATCGCTGGGGCTGGGTCATCTATCGGAGAGCGTCAAAGTACCTCTTCAAGCAGCAGACACGACTCCTGCGCCGCCCAACCACGACCAGCTCGCCGTCCAGCCGAGGACGCCGCCAGCACCTGGTTCATGGAGTGGGCCCATCTTTGGCCGAGTATTCGTCGCCGGCGACTCGGCCGACGAGGCGCCGTCCACACGGGAGATGCCCCCGTATCATGAAGAAGCCCTGACGCCAAGTACCACCGACGTCGCAGCACGACGGCTCGGCCCGCTGCGTTCCACGACGCCGGAGCCCAACCGCCGCTCGGCGCACACACCCCTCATCTACTCCGCCCCTGATTCTTTTTCTTTTGAGATGACTCACCCCAGATTAGAATTGGACGAGGGAGTTGGCCCTTTTTTTCACCTCGGGAGTGACTTTTTTTTCTTTAGGGATGGAGTGGGCTCTTGACGTCAACGTAAAATTACATCACGGGGGATAAAATTACTCCACCGGTAGAGGCTTGGTTGGGCGATGCGATCGGGGAGTCTGGCTCGATGACTCGATCGGGGTGAAGAATTACTTATTCTTCACCTTGGAT
>NC_057812.1:734252248-734258241 GCF_018294505.1 Triticum aestivum
CTCCAAAATTACTTATGTTAGCACAAAATGATCAAGTTTACAGAGTAAGCTTATAGTCTTCTTCTTATTCTTTTTCTTATCCAAAATGACATATGTTAGCTTCATTTTACCTAAGTTGGCTCTAATATGCTAACTTAGAGCTTATATGCTTAGTTTCCTATATGTTAGCTCCAAAATTACTTATGTTAGCATAAAATGATCAAGTTTACATAATAAGCTTATAGTCTTCTTCTTATTCTTCTTATTCTTCTTCTTATTCTTCTTCTAGTCTTCTTCTTCTTCTTCTCTTCTTCTTCTTCTTCTTTTTCTAACTTCTTGTTTATCATTTTGCAGATTTGATTTAATTCACGGAAGATTGCATGGATGGAGTGCTTCTTTTCCATTTGTGTTTTTATTTTGTATCAATGTGAAACTTTTGTGAATTGATGGATAACGGTGTTGAATGAACATTGTGAAACGTTTGTAATATGTAACGATGGAACTATATGTTGGCTATGTATGTATATATGATGAAACTTGTGTGTTGGATATGATCTGGTGGACGCAGGTAACATCGTTACATATGGCCCCCTGTATGTAAGCTAAGCAGATCTGTGTTGTATGTTATCTCTAATATTTTTTAACCTGTGAAAATATCAGAAATGAAAAAAAAATCCCTAATATTCATACTAGTGGCGCACCACACAAGACACTAATGGCGCACTATTATAATCACACTAATGGTGCATCACCCAACAGTGCGCCATTAGTATGCCAAAGCACATGGTTAAATATGGCCCCCTGGGAGGCATACTAATGGCGCATGGTGTTATATACTAATGGCGCACTGCTCGATGCGCCATTAGTATACCAGATACTAATGGCGCACCGGTGGTGCGCCATTAGTAAGCATGAATGCATCCTCAGTGCACCCTGTGTTTAGGCATGTGTCTGTGTGCGTACAGTCCGGCAGTCTGGTGTGGCGGACACCCCTGGATGTGTCCGAGCCTTCTTATATCTGCCCTAGATATGAGCTGGATATGAGGGGCGTTGGTCGGCCTGCATGTATAGGATCAGTAGGAGGTGTCTGTGTGGATTGCAATTTTGTGATCAGACCGTCCGCCGAATGTATAGGGGTTTTTAATGAGCCCGGTTATATATTCTCTTAGTAGGGACATGCCACTTACTCCTACGGTCACTAGCTCATTAGCTAGCTAATGGCTAGATTTTACCGCACTTTCTTACTGTCCATACAACACTCTGAAAACACACTGGCAATGTTTTCACATTTTAGAAAATAAGTGTGGACATGGTTCATAGCACTCTATCTATTTTATATGCTAAAGGAAGAATACGGGTTAATTATGCTACCAAACGTCACAACAATCAGAAACATCCAGCAGTTGTTTTGATACATAGAAAAAGCACAACCATTTGATATTCTTAATACCCTTTCGCCATTAAACTTGATTAAAATTACGCACCTATGTCATGATGTACGTTTTTTACATTCTCCTCTAAAACCTAAACTGATTATTCCCCAACTCAGCCATTATTCTCCCAGCTCAGCCACACGTACGTTCCTCCACCTGTCGATCCTCCGCCACCAGGCGTGCTACTCGGCAGGGCTCCGGTGCAGGTCCGATCGACTCAGGGATTTGTTTTGAAAAAAAGAGGATCGGGTCCTTTGTATTTGACGTGGAAGAGGCACAGCAGATCAATTCGAGCCGAGGCAAAAAGACTATCACGTTGTGCATCCATTGGAATTAGTATCAGGCTTTGGCAAAGCAAGTTGCACTAGCTGCGGGAGTCGAGCCAAAGGAGCAAATCACGTGAAGGACAAAATTTTGGTGGGTTGCTACTAGTGCATGGAGGCGAGACTGCGCTGGGTTTTGCTCATGTATTTTGGCATCGCGGGGATAGCTCACATATTTTTTTTCACACAGTCAGTCATACATATAACTGTATGGTGCCAAGGGGTATCATGTTTGAGATGAAGAAGTTCACGGAACTGAAACCTTGGGTTATGGCAGATACAGATGAAAGTTTTATTGGCACAATAGAGATGTTTGAAGGCGTTGCGGGAAGTGAATGCAGCTAAGTGTAGGGGAACGCGAAAGAAAACAAAAAAAAAAATTGGTACAGTGAGCACACCCATGATCACTATGGAGACTGCATACAAGGTTTGATCTGATCATTACCGACTCGTGGCGCTGCGGAAGTTGAGTAGATGTACATCGTCGGTGCAGATCCCTGCAGATAGGATTTACAACCTCCCAACCGCGAGGATAGACTCCCACGTCGGACAGCCCTTTGGGAGGCGGTCAGACAGTCTCTCAGACGATGTCACGGACAACCCTTCAGAAGGACATCGAAACTCGAACGGTAACTCGGACAACCCTTCGGGAGGACCCTCGAACAGCCCCTCGGGCAAAAGATCGAACCTACGACCTCTCTACGGGATTGCACATATACGATGTCAGCTATCCGGCAGGGCTTCGCCAGTCAGAACTAGTTCTCATCGGAACCCAGACAACCTTTCGGCTCTACGAAACTATTTCATGGGGAGGGAGAGAGAAGGCCAGATCATTGCATGCATTTGTATGTTAGAGAAGGAGTGAGTTTGGGTAGCCCCCTCCACCCCTATTTATAGGCCAAGCCCAAGGGGTAGAGGACAATTGGAATTACCAAAATGCCCTCAAAGGTGGCTTCCCAAAGAAGCTACCAAAACGTGTTTCCACTATTGATGAAAATATTTTTCCGCGACCTTTAAATCCGAAAATATTTCTGTAGGTCTAGAACATTTCTAGTACCCACTAAAATAATTTTGAACGCTTTTCGAAACATTTCTGGATCAATGATTTTCATCAGCGAAAAGCAAACAAGAATGCGTTTTAACTATTCATGAAGACAATTTTTTGCATCCATTAAATCCAAAAATATGTATGTGAGTTTTTAACTAGTTCTGCCTCTTTTCTTTTGCCGTCAATGAGGATTGCACGATGGCAGAGTTCTATGCAGCTGCTGATTGGTCTGACATGTTCCATATTCCTCTCTCGCCAGAAGCGTTCCAGGAACTTCAATCAGTTCTTGCATTTAAACCGGAAGGGCTTAATCTCTCGGATGCAGCTGATTCTTGGAATTATGTTTGGGGACAAGCGTATTTTCCCAAAAATATTATATGAGCACTGCCATGAAGATATTGTTGCGCCACCTCCATTTGCATGGATATGCAAGTCAAAGCTACACATGAAACTTCAAGTCTTTATGTGGTTTTTGTTGGCAGACAGGCTGAATACTAGGAATATGTTCAAGAGACGGCACTTTAACACCAATGATGGTTTCAACTGCGTCCTTTGTGATTCTGGTGTGGAAGAAACTATTGAGCATTTAATTTTTACATGTCCTTTCAGCTCATCTTGCTGGACGAAAGTGGGTATTGCTTGGAACTTGAACTATTCCAGAATAGAAGCCATCCAAGCTTCCAAAAGGTCTTTTAACAGAGAACTCTTCTTTGAATTTGTGGGTATTGTGGCCTGGAATATCTGGAAGGAGAGGAACAATTATATATTCAGACATATAACCAAAGCAGATCTCCTTTGGCTCAAATTTACAGTGGACAAAGCTCATTGGGATTACATAACTTTATTTGCCCTCTCTTTGTAATTTAGTCCCCTCCACTGATCTCTTCAGATACTCACCCTTTTTTGATCTAGCTTCTCCAAGTTTACACTTTGTTCTTCCTTCCTTGAGGGCTTTCCCTCAAGAACATGTACATATTATGTAACTCTGTTTTGATTTAATACAGCACAGTAGGAGCCTCTCCTACTGTTTTCAAGGTAAAAAAACTAAAATAATTTTGGACGCGTGCCGAAACATTTTCAGATCTATGATTTTCATCAGCGAAAAGCAACAAAAGCGGTCCAGGCAGCTCCAGAACATTTCGGGTATTTTCCCCGGAAAAATCCCAGAAGTTCCAAGAACAATTTTGGCACCCTCCAAGAATTTCCAGGCATGTGCCGAAACCAATTTGACTTAATGGTATACTCTGAAACAACTTTTCAGTTTTACAGAAACACTTCCGGTGTTCTCTCTCCAGAACTCTTCCGTTGTCTTTGAAATTTCTCTCAGACTCTCTGTCAAGTATTCAGCAGATAGATGACCCTTAAGCATGTGACCCTATAGGTTTCGTGAAGTATAGACATGACCGAAACACTTTCCAATCAATGATCAACATCGGAGCCGTGGACACACATATTGACCCCCTATACCCACACGAATAATTACTCGAGTGAACCTCGAGTTGCCGTGTGTTATTCCTGTTGCTTCATGATATATTACAAACAGTCGAGGTGAGATGTGTCGGCATCCCCATAGATCAATAATTGGTCCACTATGAGAGGTACCTTGTTACCGGTCTTGTTCTCTTTTCTCGTTTCCGTGTTTCGGCATCCCTGTGGTCAAATGATATTGTGTTTGCCAGATGATGATGGATACCTTAAAACCGAGAGGGCCCAAGAATATCTCTCCATCGTCGGAGGAGCAAATCCCAATCTCAAGCTATCTCATTCCTTGTCATACTTTTCCGTGAACCTGTAAGCCGCGGAATAGCCACCCAATTACAGATGACGTTTAACAAACCCCAAGTTCACGAAGCAAGTAAGAAGGAACTCGATACTATCATGGTCTAAGGAATTATGCAAACATTAACTATCTTTGTGTTATTAACCATTAACTTCTGACAAATGTGTCTCATAGCGTAACATCAATTTGGGTCGATTCACCACAAGTGTTCTTCCAACATTGTGCCCTCAAAGTTGCTGGCATAGACATGTCCATGATCAGGAAAACATGATCATCATGCAACACTTGAGCTTGTCTTAGAGGCATGCCTAGAATACATTTTACCGTTTAATGTACCACACGTGCAAATGATTTTCCCTTCGAGCCTCGTGTTATTGCAGACTCGAGAATCATTGCAATTATAGCATGGAACATAAACTTTAATTACAAACTTGGAGATAGAAAATAACTCTTATTACTGCTTCTAGGGCATATCTCCTACACTAAGATGAAATTATCATGTGATGGATGGAAATTCTCAGAAGACGATTTGGGAGCCTCAAGCGTGTCAAGGCGTTGGACAAGTTCGGCTGGGTCAGACTAGATAATCAGATGGATCGACACAAGTCGATTGGTACAGAAAACGATGGTGGGATGGGCGACGATGACATAGGAGCGTGATGTTGATAGTGACCGACTACTGGGGCGTGGAAACACGTGACACTGGTCTAAGGGCTTGTGTGTCTTCGACAAGACTATGGCACGGGGTGGATTCAAGGTTGTGTATACATGGAGCTTGAAGTCGACGTGGCACGGGGTGAGCTGATCATCTACTATGAAGTCATGTTAAAGGTGGAGCTGGAGTCTAATGGAAGACTTCACTCGGTGCTGATTGAGCATCTACGACGTAAGACATCAGAGAATGAAAGCCTATTCAACGGGGAAAAAACGAACGACACGTACTTCGGACATGAGCCTAGTGGTCTGATGGAAGCGTGAAACTCGTCATCGGTCGATGATGATTGGTGGTACTCTCAAGTGGGGGTTGAGTGGTGTGGGTTCGCGACCCTTCAGACTCGAGCAGGAAAGCAGAGGCTCGACGTAGTAATAGCGGCGAGGCGTACGGTATGCACGGACATGGAGACAGGCCAGGGCTCTGGTGGTCATACATGTGGTGAGACAATTGCGAATTTGACTCGAGATGACTACAAGCAATGGTGAAATTCTCTCAAGTTTCACACAGTCGTTCAAGGAATAGCGACGATGTCGAGTTCACGTAACTCTTATGTGTGACACTCAATATGCGAGTTATTCATGTCCACGCAGCTCCATGATCAGTGTGTGAGGGTATTAAACGGATACTTTGAAAGTTAAAGCACGTATTAGATTAATTTTACTCGAACGTTGACTGTAGTGAAGAAAATAAGGGCCATAAGCTCAAATCCAAGGGA
>NC_057812.1:734258515-734260301 GCF_018294505.1 Triticum aestivum
GTATGCATTAAAAAAGGTTCACGAAGGCCCGTTAGAAAAGGACCACTAGCGTCCATAATACAAAGAAGCCTCTGATCTTATCTCCTGGAGCTGCGTAACTGCTTTCTCCAGTCCATGATTAGCGTCACATGCATGAGATTAGGAGCAGCTGCCGCCGTCGTGTGCCCTTGCGGCCTTTGGCGCATGTCTGCCTCTGATCTCCATTCTCTGCCGCTGATGATCTGATTTATGTGGCGAGTCAGCGACGCAACCAGCACCTACTTCAGTGCTTCAGCCAGCGAAATAGCAGGTTAACATATCATACTATACTACTTCGCAAAAAAAAAAAAATATCATACTATACTGATCTCTCCCTGTCTCCCATTGTCATCTCATACAGTGTTGAAACAATAATTAGATTTTTAGTTTTTTCGTTTTGTGATTTGAGATGCTATCAAGAATTCATATCTTGAACATGTCCTAGAAATAATCATGATGCAAATTATCTTCTACGAGTTCCTATTTTTGATCAAAAAAGAAATTTAAAAGAAATATGATGAGCATATGCATTATAGCTAATTCTGAAATTAAAATTCCTCAACTATGAAGAGAAAAGGCGCTGCTAAAGACCATTAAGATTACGATAATTGTAACTTCCGAACGTTCCTACTTTCGCAATAGATACGAACGACTCGATCCAGAGCGAGCAAGCGATTCCAGCTCGCTTTCAGCGCTCACAAAAAATCAGCGGCGATGGGAATCGAATCGAACCTCCCACCTATAGGCTGGGCTCTCTCTCGAGTAACCACCTTAACTGCTGCAGTTTGGTGAATAGGAATAGAAAAAAGTCCATTTTACTGCCCTGAATAAAGTGTGTGGTTCACTTTACCTCCTGATCTATTTTTTTGCTTCTTTTACCCCCCAAACAAACCCAAACCGAACAAAACACCACCCCCCTCCGGCTGGTTTTTCTCCACCCACTGCTGATGTGGCACTAGTCAACGGCGGTTTTGACCTGGGTGGGGCCCCCTTGTCAGGTTTTTTCCCTCTCTCTTTCTCTCTCTCTCCAACCGAAGGCGACTGCGAGCGGCGGGGAGCGCCTCCTCGCGACGGCGACAGCCCCGGCCACGCCGAGCTACCGCAGCGCGAGCGCCTGCTAGGCCCCGCCGAGGCAGACGGAGCAGGAGGACGACCCGAGGAGGCCGTCGGCGAGGTGCCGCCCGAGCACCTCGGCGTGGAACTCCACCGCCTCACGCCACTCGTGGCTACCCAGCCACGCCTCCGGCGACCCTGCGGCCGCCGTGGCCTAGGCGTGGGTCCTCCTCCCGACAACCGCGGTGACAGGGAGCTCGGCTCCACACCCCTCCCTGGCCATGCCTCTCCGTCGCCCTCGCGTGCATGTCACCGTGCCCGCCTGCTGCCGCTACTATCACTGATCGTTGTCGCGCCGCTGCCGACTCTGCTCTAGCGCTGCTGTTGACTCCCGCTGCGCCCGCTCGCCATTGCCAACCGCGACCTGCTCGCGCCCTTCCATGGCCTCGCCTCCCCATGCCGCTGCTCTCGAACGACCGCGCCAGTTGCTGCTCGAGGTTGCGCTGGCGCTCGCTGAACTTGCCCAGCGCTCCTCTTCCCTCGCATGTGCCCGGGCCGCCTCCGTTGCTCTGCTGCCGCAGCGCCCCGCACGCGCAGCCCTGCTCCGGCACCAGCCCTCGTGGCCCCGTTCCGGCGGCCCTGCTGCGACCACTGAGCCTCCCCTTCCGCTCGCACAAACCCCGGTACCCGCCCGTGCCTAACTGCGCCGGCCCGC
>NC_057812.1:734260583-734264995 GCF_018294505.1 Triticum aestivum
CGCCACTCCTCCAGCCGGTCGGCCTCGCCACGCCCTGGCGAGAGGCTGCGTGCGGGCTGAGTGGCCGCCGGCCCAGCCTCAATTAGAGAGAGAGAGAAAAAAACCTAACAAGGGGGCCCCACCCAGGTCAAAACCGCCGTTGACTAGTGCCACATCAGCAGCGGGTGGAGAAAAACCAGCCGGGGGTGTTTTGTCCGGTTTGGGTTTGTTTGGGGGTAAAAGAAGCGGAAAAATAGATCAGGGGGTAAAGTGAACCACCCACTTTATTCAGGGTAGTAAAATGGACTTTTTCATAGGAATATATTAGATGCTTTTTGTACCGTGCCGCTGATTCCTGTCAGGAAAGAAAACAAAAATCTGAAATTTGAACCTGGGTCGTTAGGGAATTTAGTAGAGTCCCATTAACACCTCACCTAAATTGCTTTAGTGTCCATTTGTGGATAAACCAACCTTTTCGATGCAATAAAAGAAACGTTTACAAAAATCTATTATCCGTTTAGTTCTTTTCCTACATTTCTCTAGGGTATCATTCACTTGATAAAGATAGCTTGATATGTCTTGCGAACACTCTAACGCGATTGTTGGTTGGATTAAAGACAATCCTAATTTTTAAGTGCACTCAATTGTGGTAACAAAATCTAGTTTTCTATACCTATGATCCTATTGTTTTGCGTAAAATTATCAAGCATGCTAATTAACTTTGATACATTTTTGTATACATGCGATACATGTTTGAAATAGGTAAACCAACAATCAGACTTGGCATCAAGGACCAAAGATTTTATCGGTTACTTCTCTGTATATAACATGGTAATATGCGCACCATGGACCTGATAACTTATGTACAAATACCACGGTAAGTTTGATCAATGAAAATGTTTGTTCAAACATACCGCCGGTAACTTCTGTGTAAACTGCATGATAGTCTATGTATGACAAACCTGATAACATACATGCAAACATTGTGATAATGTTCATCTAGAGAAATAAAAGTTGTTGCAACATACCTCTGGTAACTTCTCTGTAAATAACATGATAATATATGCACCACAGACATGGTAACTTCACTACAAATACCACGATGCCTTTGACAATGAAACGAGTTTCTTTAAACATACCCCCGGTAATTTCTGTGTAAATTGCATGATAACTTACGTACCACAAACCTAATAACTTATGTACACACACTGATTACTTTGACTCGGAGAAATAAAAGTTGTTCCAACATACCTCCGGTAACTTCTTTCTAAATTTATATGCACCACAAGCATAATAACTTATGAACAAAACACCACTGTAACTTCGGCCGATGGGGGGAGGGGGGTGCTATAATATATACCGGTAACTTATTCATAAATAACATGATAATATGCATAGCACAAACATGATAACTTATGTATGAACACCGTGGTATCTTTGACCTGAGGAGAAAATGATGTTGAAAACATACATATGGTAACTTTCGTGTAAATAACATGATAATATATGCACCGTAGACATGATAACTTATTTACAAAACACTACGGTAACTTTTGCCCATGAAAAAGGTTTGTTCAAACATACCCCGATAACTTCAGTGTAAACTGCATGATAACTTACGTACCACACACATGATGACTTATGTACCACGGAGCAAGGGATTGTTTAAAGGACATACACTCGATAACTTCCGTGTAAATAACATGGTACTATATGCACTGTATATGTGATAACTGGCGCATTGACACCATGGTAACTTTGACCCTGGGGTGGGAGCTAGAGGAGGAACTTCTTTGATATCATACCCCCTCCCGATAACTTTCGTGTAAATAACACGGTAATATACGCACCGTAGACTTGATAGCCCACGTACAAGCACTGTGATAATTTTGACCTCGGGGAACGAAGTTGTTTGAAAACATACCCTCGATAACTTATGTGTAAATAGCATGGTAATGTACGGACCACAAACACGGTAACTCACGCACAAACACCACGGTAACTTTGCCCTGAAAAAAGTTCTTGAAAACATACCCCGATAACCTATGTGTAAATATCATGATAATATACACACATCCGAGGTGATGACTTACTTAGCCCATGCATGGTAATTATTTGGACGAAAAAGTCGTCGGGATATATCAAAATGGTACCTAGTTTCGTAGGTCTTGTCGAGACGCATTTATTATGTGAAAACGATTTTTCAATTGGATTGAGAGTTTGAGCTATAACACATCTCAAAGTTTTTGAAATATGAAGAATTTATGATGACATCAATTTCCCCCCTTAATGCATGCATGCATGCATGCATCTGCATGTGAAGGGATGATTGAAGAAATTGTTTTTATACCTGACAATTTATGTGTAAATAACGTGATAACTTATGCACAACTGAAATGATAACTTACATAGAGAGCATGGTAACATTTTATCTGAAAAAAAGTCATCGAAACATATCAACATGAGATCTAGTTTCGAAGATCTCGCGACGAATTTTTAATGTGAAAACAGTTTTTCAATCCGGCCGACGGTTTGAGCTACAAAACATTTTGAATTTTCAGTTTCTCAAAATATTCTGCTAACATCATCAATTTTATTTTTTCTGCATGCATGTAATTAGGAGAGACTAATCTATTTTCATGCATACATGCAATGGTATAAAGTGTGTTGCGCAGCTTGTTTCTCCGGGAGAAAGGTGAGAAGGATTGTTCGGACCTATTTAATAGGCACGAACATTTGGAATATATCACGGTCCTTCAGATTAATTGGTTTTCTAAGCAGATTGGTTTGAATTCTCGACATACTGATTGTTAATGAGGCTCGTGTGCACGTTCTCTATAATTATGTTTTGCACTGGATTTTTTTCCTACTTGGCTTGGCCCCCCCTATACCCAAATCCTGGCTTCAGATCGGCATGGCGCCTCATGACTGAAGCACTATGCTGGCTCCGAGCATACACGATGTCGCGCCTCACAACGGGAAGCCATCCGCACTTGGTATCCAACGGAGCAGTCTCCTATACCATTGGAGAACCCCACAACATTGAGCTGCCACAACCCAAACCAACATTGGCCATTGGCATTGAGCAGCCATCGGGCATCTCCTCCAAGCCGATCTCCAAATCTAGATAAAAGACCCGCACATATCAAGGACGTTTTTCACAGGTCAAAACAACAATCTTGTGCTCATTGGAATGTTGAAATTAACTAAGATGTTCGATTGAGCTAAATCCCCTGCCAATCTTTTTAACCAATTCTAACAGCAGCTAAATCAAACAAGCCCCTGCCAATATATACATTATGCATCTTGTTCCAAATATCTTATGCACTTTCGCTGGCTTTGATGATGGATGCATAACATATATTATCCCTGTCCCAAAGATTCACCTTTTCTTGGAACAAAGGTTCATCAGCTAGCTGGTGATTGGAATGTCAATGGTTTTGGGTTTTGGGGACCAGAGCATGTATGGATGTTTGTGTATGTAGTGCATCCATATGCAGCAGATCATGGTCAAATTAACATTCTTGTGCTCATTGGAATGTTGAAACTAACCAAGATCATGTTTGATTGACCTAAATCCCCTGCCAATCTTTTTAATGCATTCTAACAACAGTTGGTAATAGGGGGATGAAGATGCCCATCTCAGTTGAATTCAGGAGGAAGAGAGTTGAAATTTGTGAAGTTAAGTAAAATATTTGTAGATTTTTTTTGTAGATCTAGCACTTCATGCACATATACACACGTAAGTGCGGCATACATGCATGCATGTCTGATCACATGCAGTGCACTAGCTAGTGAGTCAAAGTAGATGCATGAGAGGTACTTAGGTCGAGACAGCCTAACCGATAACAGGCGATAGGTCGGTTATAAAATGATAACGCACCATAGATCGATAGATAGATGCCGCTTTCTGGGACCTGCAAGATATACTTTGTTAAGTTAATCGACACCTAAGACTAGCTAGTAGTATCATCCATGCACAGGCTAAAAAGATAGCCTATTGGGTCAAAAGGATCTTTCAACTTGCATATGTTCCTCTCAATCTTCTTAGCTCCTTATTGTCGTTTAGCGCCGAAAATGGCGACCGGCGGGAGAAAACAATTTGAATTTAAAGCTGCAACTTTACGTGCTCATACGGGGCTATATATGATTGACTATATATACACGAACACGCTCTCTCAAATGGGACAAAAGCAATTCATCAAATTTATTTAGCGTGTTTTCTAGTGCAAGCTGCAAATCACACGATAAATCAAAGTGTTTTTTTTTGTAAGATACTATAGATCCTATGAAAAAGAAAATAAAGAGGATAAAAATTCAGACTTTTTGTTTTGTTTTCTCTCCACAACCTAACTCTGAATGGTAAGATATGCGATCCTCGATGGTGAGTCGTCGCACTAGCCAACTCTGGACTGATCATGTATCTATATATA
>NC_057812.1:734265488-734270520 GCF_018294505.1 Triticum aestivum
TATAATAAGATCTCTGATATATATGTGATAGCTAGGCACGCCCACTTTGATCGTTTTCCCTATGGTCTTGATATTTGGTGGTGATATGAGGCTAGTAGAGAGTAGTGCTTTCTCATTTCACTTTCACTTTTGAAAAAAGCACATTAAAAAAGGAGATTCAAATCATGTCTCTGTTTAGTCTTAACATGTGTCAAAAGCACAACTAAATGCGTGATTGTCTCTCATTGTGCATACATATATGCACTTATTTAGTTTTTTGAGGGGATGCACTTGTTTAGTTACTAGCGCCATGCCACTTACTCCTTACTCCTTAGTGTCACTAGCTGCCTGATAGCTAGATTATACCGGACTTTCTTCCTATCCACACACCATTCTGAAAGCACACTAGCTTTTTCTGGAAATTCAGTACACCGCCTAGTTCTTAGTCATTTGTTTCGCGGATATTATTTCTATGGCTAGTTTTCACATTCCAGATAATTAACCAAGGCCATGTTTATTAAGCATTCTACAAAAAAGCAATATTTCCTATATGTTCCAGAAAAGCAAGGACATAAAGCAAAATTTTGGTTACAAACCAAAAATATATATAGAATGGAACAGAACAAAGTTTTCTGGCGGATCACAAGCAAAGACGGGATTTTCCATATACGTACAAGAATAAGTTTCTTTTTAATTTAATTTGTTCTATATGGCCTCCGACCTGATCATATACACGTTTTGTCCAGTTCAATCTAGAGCACACAATCCTTCCCCTTGTCTCATTCCCCGAATAGCATACATTATTATTTTCCTGAAATTAAAACTTACCCAAATGCTAAAATCCGACATCAGATTTTTAGAGGTTGCCGGCGAATTTCCTCTCGACCACTGGATTAAGGGCACGAATCTTGAAGAATGGACAGCACACAGGTCAGCACTGGATTTCTTTGGGTAAAAGGTTGTATCACCGTGAACGCTATCCTCTTCACCCGCCACATGCTTCTCTCCTCCACTTATCCACTTTTCCCTCACATCACCCATGCCGCTCCACTGCCAATCCGAATGTAAGGCGGAGGACGTGCCGCCTGCTCGCCCGCGCTATCGCGGCGGGCGTCCAGGCAGACAACGAGCACTAGGCTGTTGGGCTTCGGGTCCGCAAGACCGGCTCAAGGTGTCGTCGTCAGAGCTGAGTGCCGCCTGCTCACCCATGCCACTACAACGGGTATCTAGGCCGCCTCCATCTACGGGCTCCTAGCCATAGTCGAGCGGCTCGCTTCATGACAATTCGAGGCTGCCGCTGTGAGCTTCTTGTTAAATCGCCCTCGATGCAGCTACCTCACCTTTGATGCGGCTGCTTGTACTCGTCGCATTCTGTGGCTGCCCTTCCATCTAATGCGGCTCTCATCCTTGTTAGCAACTGTGGTTGCAGCTGTGGGCTACTCGTTTCCTTTGATGCGGCTTCTTGTCATCCCCGCATCCCTCACTTGAGATGATAGGGTAGTCATCCTCGTCCCCTCCATTGTTTAGGTCTTGACCTCGCCTCTCTCTCGTCGTCGCCGCAGTCGGTTGCTTAATATTGACTCTCTTCCTTGCCTCATGTAGTACGTTGCGGTTGGCCACGCAATTTGGAGGTAAGATCTTTGGAGCCCAAATTTCCTGCAATTCGTGTTAGTAGGCTCATGGAAAATTTTGCCAGTAAAGCATATGACAAATATGAACCATATCTACCCATATGTCCAGTATCACCAATCCATAAACTTGGCATATTTCTCACACCATTTGTGTCAATTCAAATGGTTAATTTATGATTATTATTAAGGTAAAAACATGATAATGAATTTATGCGCACTCATTTACCACGATCTGGATGGCAATTGTTTTTAATTTTGCTATGTGTACATCACATACAATTATTTTTAACTTGCCATCATGAAGAAAACAAAAAAATATCTTAAATCCATGTGAAAGATCACAAAAAATTTCTGAATTTGCTATCATGTATGGATATTTTTTTGTAATTTTTTCCATGCCAATAGTACGAGACATTTTCCTATAATTTCCATGTGTTGCAATTTGTTTCCCAAATTTCCATAATGTGCAGAACATTTTTTTGTGACATGTCAAGTGTTTGGAGTGATCCCTTTGTATCCTGGCAAAATATGAACATGCTTTACCCAAATCATGGCAAACTTTAATTTTCCTTGATCCCACGACAATTGATTCATTTGGCATGTCTCCAATTTTTTCCAGGGAAAATTTACTTTTTCAGGAAATCTGATGGTCAAATTCATATACCTGGATTACAAATTTGTAAAAGAAAATATGTCAAAGTATTTCCTTCAAATTAGTATGGCATACTCTTTAGTAGTATATCATTGCAATCTTATTTCGTTGCAACAAGGCAAAAAAAATTACTTTTTATGGTCCCATGGCAATTTAAGTTCATGGAGCTTAAAAAAAGTAGTTTGTGGATCATGGCATATTTCTTATGGGACCATGGAAATTTAAGTTCATGGAAATATTATGGGATCATGACAATTTTCTTTCTTTGCAGCATGGCAAAAAAAATTTAAGGAACCATGGCAATATAATTTCAGGGAGCATGGAATTATGGATCATGAAAAACTAAAATATTTGCAACATGGCAAAATATTACTCCCTCCATTCCGAATTACTTGTCACAGGTATGGGTATATCTAGATGTATTTTAGTTCTAGATACATTAATTTCTACGACGAGTAATTTGGAACGGAGGGAGTACTTTTTATGGGACCATGGCAATTTAAGTTCACGGAGCATGGCAAATGTAGTTTATGGATCATGGAAAATTTATTTTGGTGCAACATGGAAGAAACAAATTTTTATGGGACCACGGCAATTTCAGTTATGGAGCACGACCAATGTAGTTTATGGATTATGACAATTTTACTATATGGACCATACCAGACTTGTTTGCAAATTTTCTATTCCATGGATTGTCAAATGTAGTTTACGTATCATGGAAAATTCAGAGTGTGAATCATGAAAAACTTAGTTTATGGATCATGGTTTATAGTACATTTTCCATCCAAGTTGCCCTGGACCATGGCAAAAGCTTTGAACTCTGAGTGTTTTCTCGTTTAATACCATCGCCACTTTACATGTGTATGTTGTTTTTCTACATTTTACCTGAGCAAAAAAAATTTATATTCTACGGAAAATTCGTTGAGCATACCATGGAGTTTTCTAATCGTGTCATGGTAATTTCACTATGCTTTACTTTTCTGGTTGCATTTAAGGAAAATGCATGTAAATTTGTGTAGTTGAAAGATGGCAAACTGAAGAAAAAAAATCATCCATTGACATTGCCTTCTTCAAAAACAAACTATACATGTCCAAGGGAAAATATTGCAGGAAATATTTTTGTTCAATTATATATGTTCATTTATGTGATTTATTTTTGTTTTTCATGATATCATGGAAATTAAAGAATTTTTGAACTATCTTCTTTTTCTATATTCAAATGGCAAATTTACATTCTATATTTTGGGGACTGTATTTTTCTTTTTTGGCACAAAGAATTACCTGGAGGAATACTAGTATAGTAAGTGGCCTATCGGGCCGTGCGACGCGCTGGAGGGTTGGTCCAGTGAACGAAAACGTTCGGTTGATCAAACATCCTAAATCGAATGATTCGTTCGCTGCGGGTTACTCCCAGATCGAGCGTCAATTATATATTGGCGTCTAAAACTTATGTACAAGATTATATGCTTTATTATAAGTACGCATTATATACTGTATTATTCGTAGTCTTTTATGTGTTTTGTTCAGAATATGTTATATGCATATCTTAGTCAAAAGGGGTGCCTCGAATCCCTTTCGCTGATCCACTTTACCACAAGAAATGAATTGGCACCGCAAGTTTTCCTCTTCTTTGGGAGCAAAGCACAGAACAAAAGAAGTAAAGCGTGTCTCATCTTTTCACACACACACACACACACACACACACACACACACACACACACACACACACAAACACACACACACACATGGCTGGTCTCTTGGAAAGCAGACGCTTAGCTGATATTTCTACCATACAGTATCACCACTAGCATTTCTAGTGCTTTGCTTAATTTCCACGAATCCACGTAGAACTGGTACTAAACCAAAAGGAGCCACGCGTGCAGGAGGAAACACCCCAAAGTGGCTTGCACGAGCCATATCGGCGCCGGCCACTAACCCTGGGGCCCCGGCCTTACCTGTCCGTTGGCCGGCTCTCCATTCCACCACCATGGTCACTTCCATCACCGGATGACCGCCTCCACGCTATAAAAACCCACGCAGAGGCAGAGCAGAGCAGAGCATCGCACAGACGCACGCTCGGAGTCAAAGATAAGCTAGATAAATAGTCCAGAGTTCACACATCATGCGCGCTCCGGCGAACCTCCTGCACCGCGCGGCCCTCGCGAACAGTGGCCCGGGCGAGCCATCGTCGTCGCCGGTGAGTATGAAGGCACCTGAGCAGCAGCAGCAGACGGCGCCTCCGATGGCGGTCAACTCGGACATGGTGCTCATCCTAGCGTCGTTGCTATGTGCGCTCGTCTGCGTCCTCGGCCTCGCCCTCATCTCCCGGTGCACGTGCCGTCGCCGCCGCTCGGCCTCATCATTCGATGACGCTCCTCCTCCCCCGAAGGGCCTCAAGAAGAAAGTTATCCACGCGCTCCCCACCGTCTCCTTCGTCGCCAACGGGCCTTCTCCGACGCCTGCGACAGGCTCGTCGTCAGAATGTGCGATCTGCCTGGCGGAGTACATGGAGGGGGAGGCCCTGCGCGTGCTGCCACGGTGCGGCCACGGCTTCCATGTCGCATGCGTCGACGCCTGGCTCCGGACCTGTGCCACGTGCCCCTCCTGTCGTGCCCCCATCGTTGCCACGCCCGCGGGGCCGGCGTCGACAACCACGGTGGTCGTCGTGGCGGCGGCAAACAACAGGTGCGGGAGGTGCGGCGAGCTGGCGGCGCCGACCGGTGGTGACGATGACACGTTTTTACCTTAGTTTGAAATTAATCAGGTTTGT